>NC_082715.1:78745954-78763454 GCF_030144855.1 Hypanus sabinus | reverse complement strand
CAATGAATTCGCCACCCTTTGGCTAAAGAAATTCCTCCTCATCTCTGTTCTAAAGGAATGTCCTTCTACTCCCCCACTAAAAATAACATCCACTTCAAAGTTTTTATGTAAACTTACGCAGATTCAGCATGTCACCAAAAACTTTGACAAACTTCTATAGATGCACCCTAACTGGTTGCATCACGGCCTGGTAGGAAACACCAATGCCCAGGAACGTGAACATCTACTGAGAGTGGTGGATGCAGCCTGGCCCATCACAGGAAAAGCCCTCCCCATGGAGCACACTTACATGGAACACTGCCACGAGAAAGCACCATCTAGGACCCCCAGCATCAAAGTCATGCTCTCTTCCTGCAGGAGGTACAGGCGCCCTGGGTCCCATGTCACCAGGTTCAGGAACAGTTACTATCCTCCTGAACCAGCATGGATAACTTCAGCTCTGAATTGATCCCACAACCTACAGACACATTTTCAAAGACACCTTACAACTCATGTTCTCAGTATTCTTTACTTGCACAGCTTGTCTTCTTTTGCAGTTTTCCATAAATTCTATTGTAGTTCTTTATTTTCCTGTAAATGCCTGCAAGAAAATGAATGTCAAGGTGGTTCAGGTATGTGGTGTCATATACTGACTGTACTTTGATAATAAATTACACTTCCACTTTGTTAGCCTGGGATGGTCACGGCAGCATCTCGAAGGCTGTGCTCGTCACTTGCAGACTGTTCCCATCAGATAAAATTCACTTATCTGATGTTGGATCCTGCTAATTTTACGATCTAAAGGCTATTCTGAAGTCAAGAATGATACACAAGACTTACTGGTTACAGCTGTTTTATTATGTGTAACAAGAATGAATAACGAGATAAAGAAAAGACAAAGAAGGCGAGGTCGTCTTATTGGAAAAACTAAGATATCAAAGCATTCCAGTGAAAACAACCACCAGATTCGAGTGCTGGGATGCCTGTTGCACAAAACTAAGCAGCTTCTAGAAAAGTACAGAATCAGCTAAGCTATAATTCCTGGATAATTACATGTATATACAGGCATTTGATTGTATAAAAATATAAGCAAGCATGTGAGAAAAATAACAATTTTACACTCTAACCATTGTAGACACAAGAGATTGTACAGATGCTGGAAATCCTGAGCAACACACACACAAATTGCTGCGGGGACCCAGCGGTCAGTCAGCATCTCTGGAGAGGAATAAACCATCGCTGTTTCTGACCGAGACCCTTCAACAGGACTGGAAAGGAGGGGGGGAGAAAGCCAGAACAATGGGTGGGGGAAGGTGGTAAGGAGTAAGAAGCAGGGAGGTGATAGGTGAAGAAATGAAGAAGGGCTGAAGAAGGAGGAATCTGATAGGAGAGGAGCGTGGATCGTGGGACAAAGGGAAGGAGGAGGGGACCCAGGGCGAGGTGATGGGCAGATGAGGAGGAGAGGAGGGGTGAGAGGGAAACCAGAATGGTAAATGGAAGAAACGGAAAGGGGAAGGGGTCTAACTTCCAGTAATTTTCCCCCCTTCCTTCTCCCATTCACCACTCTAATTCCCCTTTCACCTTTCCTTCCCCACCCACCTGATTTGACCCATGACCTTCTAGTTTTTACTCCCCCCCCCCCACCTTCTTATTCTCCCTTCTTTCCAGTCCTGATGAAGGGTGTCAGTCTGAAATGTCAACTGTTTTTTCATTTCCATAGATGTTACCTGTCCTGCTTAAACGAGTTTGCAGTATAAATGAGAACACAAGGTCCCCATTCCTTCACTTCCCATTATTTCTTCACTTACATTTCCTACTGGTGCAGACTGACCCTGCCTGACCTGAACTTTGATGAACATTTAAGAAAAAAAACTGAAGATAAAGATGAGCTCTATTTGCATTGCAAAATGCTGAAACATGCAGTGCAATGTGTCACTTCTGTGTCAAGGGCATACTCAGTAACTCCAAGGATGTACGGAGTGCAGCCTGCAAGTATTGCTGTGCTTCCGGGGTCAGCAACGCAAGCTCACAACTTATTAACTCTAACAGTATGTCTTTGGAATGTGGGAGGAAACCCAGATAGTCACGGGCACAACGTACAAACTCCTGACAGACAGTGGCAGGAATTGAACTCCGATCACTGGCGTGCTAAAGCATTCTGCTAACCGCTGTGCTACCGTGCCGTCCATAAGATTTGCAGCTCATTCTTGCCCTCCACCACCCCCACCTGGCCCGAAGTCTCCTTGGGCAAAACGTAGAAGGAAGAAACGGCAAACTGGGAACAAACTCAGGAATCAAAGGTTAACTGGCAGGTTGAGTCTGTGACGAGGAAGGCAAATGCAATGCCAGCATTCATTTCAAAACGATGAGAATATAATGCTGAGACTTTAGAAGCCGTTAGTCAAACCGCATGAGCAGTTTTGGGCCTCATATCTAAAGGAGATGTCGGCATTGGAGAGAGTCCAGAGGAGGTTCATGGGAATGATCCTGGGAATTAAAGTGTTAACATAAGAGGAGTGGTCTCACCATCCATCTCTAAGATCTCGCACTTTAGCGGCTGCCTGCGCTGCATTTTCTCTGTAGCTGTTACACTTTATTCTGCATTGTTTTACCTTGTTCTAGCTCAGTGCACCGTGTAATGACTTGATCTGTACACACAGTGTGCAAGACAAGCTCTTCATTGTACGTTACTGCATGGGACAATACTAAACTCAATATGACCATTGCTAACCTGCCCTACCCAGGCCTAAAGCCAGCAATCCCCTGCAGAAGTATTGGAAGAGGAAGGTGGTCTCCCTATTCCACACTTCCCTCAACCACCAGGCAACCAACGACCCGGCACTGAGCTCCTCCTTCCACCTATTGTACGCTGATACCCCAGATCCAGGAAGATGGCATCCCATAAAGTCAGGCTGCCTGGCTGGGATGAGATGATCAGAGCAGTGAGATTTCACTCTGGTGGACAATGCTGTGGAGAAGCAAAATGGAGACAAGTGTTAGAATTGGGAGCAAAATACAAAGAGCCGCAGTTCGAATGCAACAAGTCGAGCAGCATCCATGGAGGGAAATGGACAGTTGATGGTTTGGATCAAGACCCTTTGTCTAGACTGCAAAACGGTGTGAAGGGAGAGAAGCGGAAGGACGAAATTGCATGTGTGGAGTACAGCACCATCATGCAGTTGATGGGCCGAATGCCGGTTAGTGGGCTGTAAATTTCAATGGCTGTAAATTTCAACCACTGCAGTAGCAGCATGCCATGGAACTCTGCAGCCCTGGTGAAGGGCCTCAGCCTGAAATGTCAGCTGCTTTTCCCCTCCATAAATGCTGCCTGACCTTCTCAGATTCTCCAGCCATTTGACTGCTTCTTGCAGTAGCGAGAGCTAGGTTATCCCACAATCACAGGGTCAGATTAAAGCTCTGCAGTCCACATGGATGTTTGCTGTTATTTGATATCAAGGGATATCACTTACTAATTCAGCTTACTGAGGACAAAGGGTGAACAGTCCGACAGAAAGAATTCTTGTGTGCAAAGCCCTGCAGATGCTGCTAATGTACCCCCAGCTGTTTGGATCCAATCTGGATCCCAGAACCCAACCAAGATCAAAAAAGTTCAAAGTAAATTTATTATCAAAGTACAGATAAGTGGACATATACAACCCTGAGATTCATTTTCTTGCAGGCATTCACAATATATCCAAGAAACACAATGAAAGACCCCACACAATAGGACAGAAAAAATCCGATGTGCAAAAGAATCCAAATTGTACAAATATAAAAGAGGGAAAAAAAAGTAATAAACAAGAAATAAATATGAAGAACATGAGATGAAGAGCCCTTGAAAGTGAACAGTTCAGTGATGGGGAGAGTTGAAGCTGAGTGACATTATCCTCTCTGGTTCAAGAGCCAGATGGTTGAGGAGTAATATTTGTTCCTGAGACTGGTGGTGTGGGTCCTGACGCCCTTGTACCTTCTTCCTGATGGCAGCAACAAGAGGGCATGGCCTGGATGATGGGGTTCCTTGATGATGGATGCTGCTTTCCAGTGATAGAGCTCTGTGTAGATGTGCTCTTTGGTGGGGAGGGCTTTACCTGTGATGGACTGGGCCATATCCACCACTTTTTGAAAGATTTTCCGTTCAAAAGCTTTGGCGTTTCCATGCCAGGCTGTGATGCAACCAGTGAATATACAGTACTCTGCACCACAAAAAGTGGATTAGCCTTACCCACACACAAAACGCTGGAGAAACTCAGCAGGCCAAGCAGCATCTATGGGGAAGAGTAAACAGTCAATGTTTCGGGTGAAGGGCCTTCATTAGGGCTGGGATAAAATGACAAGAAGTTAGAGTAAGAAGGTGGGTGAGGGCAGGAAGAAGTACAAGGTGGAAGGCGATAGGTGAAACCAAGAGGGGGGAGGTGTGAAGTAAAGATTTCAGAAGTTGATTGGTGAAAGAGGTAAGGGGCTGGAGAAGGGGGAATCTGATAGGAGAGGACAGAAGGCCATGGAAGAAAGGGAAGGAGGAGAAGCACCAGAGGTAGGTGATGGGCAGGTAAGGAGATAAGGTGAGAGAGGGAAATGGGAATGGTGAAGGTGGGGGGAGGGGGCGGGACTGTTAGTTTAAGAAACCGATGTTCATGCCATCAAGCTGGAGGCTACCCAGACAGAATAAAAAGAGTTGTCCTCCAACCTGAGTGTGGCCTCATTGCAGTAGTAGAGGAGGCCATGTCAGAATTGGTATGGGAAGTAGAACAGAAGTGGGTGGCCACTGGGAGATTGCACTCTTCCTGGTGGACTGAGCGTAGGTACTCAGCAAAGCAGTCTCCAAGGCTGCATCGACTCTTACCAATATACAGGAGGACACCCCGGGAGCACCAGGTACAGTAGGTGACCCCAACAGACTCACAGCTGAAGTGTCGCTTCACCTGGTAGGACTGTTTGGGGCCCTGAATGGTAGTGAGGGGGGAGGTGTAGGGGCAGGTGCAGCATTTGTTCCGCTCACAAGGGTAAGTGCCAGGAGGGAGATCAGTGGGAAGGAATGGGGGGGGGGAACGAATGGACAAGGGAGTTCCACAGGGAGCGATCCCTGTGGAAAGCAGAAAGTGGTGGGGGGAGGGAAGATGTGATCGGTGGTGGGATCCCATTGAAGATGGCAGAAGGTACGGAGAATTATGTGCTAGACATGGAAGCTGGTGGGGTGGTAGGTGAGGACAAGAGGAATCCTATCCCTGGTGGGGTGGTAGGTGAGGATGAGGAATCCTATCCCTGGTGGGGTGGTAGGTGAGGATGAGGAATCCTATCCCTGGTGGGGTGGTAGGTGAGGACAAGAGGAATCCTATCCCTGGTGGGGTGGTAGGTGAGGACAAGAGGAACCTATCCCTGGTGGGGTGGTAGCTGAGGATGAGGAATCCTATCCCTGGTGGGGTGGTAGGTGAGGACAAGAGGAACCTATCCCCGGTGGGGTGGGAGGTGATGAGGAATCCTATCCCTGGTGGGGTGGTAGGTGAGGATGAGGAATCCTATCCCTGGTGGGGTGGTAGGTGAGGACAAGAGGAACCTATCCCTGGTGGGGTGGTAGGTGAGGACAAGAGGAACCTATCCCTGGTGGGGTGGTAGGTGAGGACAAGAGGAACCTATCCCTGGTGGGGTGGTGGGTGAGGATGAGGAATCCTATCCCTGGTGGGGTGGTAGGTGAGGACAAGAGGAATCCTATCCCTGGTGGGGTGGTAGGTGAGGATGAGGAATCCTATCCCTGGTGGGGTGGTAGGTGAGGACAAGAGGAATCCTATCCCTGGTGAGGTGGTAGGTGAGGACAAGAGGAACCTATCCCTGGTGAGGTGGTAGGTGAGGATGAGGAATCCTATCCCTGGTGAGGTGGTAGGTGAGGATGAGGAATCCTATCCCTGGTGGGGTGGTGGGTGAGGATGAGGAATCCTATCCCTGGTGAGGTGGTGGGTGAGGATGAGGAATCCTATCCCTGGTGGGGTGGTAGGTGAGGATGAGGAATCCTCTCCCTGGTGGGGTGGTAGGTGAGGATGAGGAATCCTATCCCTGGTGGGGTGGTAGGTGAGGACAAGAGGAACCTATCCCTGGTGGGGTGGTGGGTGAGGATGAGGAATCCTATCCCTGGTGAGGTGGTGGGTGAGGATGAGGAATCCTATCCCTGGTGGGGTGGTGGGTGAGGACAAGAGGAATCCTATCCCTGGTGGGGTGGTAGGTGAGGACAAGAGGAACCTATCCCTGGTGGGGTGGTGGGTGAGGATGAGGAATCCTATCCCTGGTGAGGTGGTGGGTGAGGATGAGGAATCCTATCCCTGGTGGGGTGGTGGGTGAGGACAAGAGGAATCCTATCCCTGGTGAGGTGGTAGGTGAGGACAAGAGGAACCTATCCCTGGTGGGGTGGTAGGTGAGGATGAGGAATCCTATCCCTGGTGGGGTGGTAGGTGAGGACAAGAGGAACCTATCCCTGGTGGGGTGGTAGGTGAGGACAAGAGGAACCCATCCCTGGTGGGGTGGTAGGTGAGGATGAGGAATCCTATCCCTGGTGGGGTGGTAGGTGAGGACAAGAGGAATCCTATCCCTGGTGGGGTGGTAGGTGAGGACAAGAGGAATCCTATCCCTGGTGGGGTGGTAGGTGAGGATGAGGAATCCTATCCCTGGTGGGGTGGTAGGTGAGGATGAGGAATCCTATCCCTGGTGGGGTGGTGGGTGAGGATGAGGAATCCTATCCCTGGTGGGGTGGTGGGTGAGGACAAGAGGAATCCTATCCCTGGTGGGGTGGTAGGTGAGGATGAGGAATCCTATCCCTGGTGGGGTGGTGGGTGAGGATGAGGAATCCTATCCCTGGTGGGGTGGTAGGTGAGGATGAGGAATCCTATCCCTGGTGGGGTGGTAGGTGAGGACAAGAGGAATCCTATCCCTGGTGGGGTGGTGGGTGAGGATGAGGAATCCTATCCCTGGTGGGGTGGTAGGTGAGGATGAGGAATCCTATCCCTGGTGGGGTGGTGGGTGAGGATGAGGAATCCTATCCCTGGTGGGGTGGTAGGTGAGGATGAGGAATCCTATCCCTGGTGGGGTGGTAGGTGAGGACAAGAGGAACCTATCCCTGGTGGGGTGGTGGGTGAGGATGAGGAATCCTATCCCTGGTGGGGTGGTGGGTGAGGATGAGGAATCCTATCCCTGGTGGGGTGGTGGGTGAGGATGAGGAATCCTATCCCTGGTGGGGTGGTGGGTGAGGATGAGGAATCCTATCCCTGGTGGGGTGGTGGGTGAGGATGAGGAATCCTATCCCTGGTGGGGTGGTGGGTGAGGATGAGGAATCCTATCCCTGGTGGGGTGGTAGGTGAGGACAAGAGGAATCCTATCCCTGGTGGGGTGGTGGGTGAGGATGAGGAATCCTATCCCTGGTGGGGTGGTGGGTGAGGATGAGGAATCCTATCCCTGGTGGGGTGGTAGGTGAGGATGAGGAATCCTATCCCTGGTGGGGTGGTAGGTGAGAATGAGGAACCCTATCCCTGGTGAGGTGGTAGGTGAGGATGAGGAATCCTATCCCTGGTGAGGTGGTAGGTGAGGACAAGAGGAATCCTATCCCTGGTGGGGTGGTAGGTGAGGACAAGAGGAATCCTATCCCTGGTGGGGTGGTGGGTGAGGATGAGGAATCCTATCCCTGGTGAGGTGGTAGGTGAGGATGAGGAATCCTATCCCTGGTGGGGTGGTAGGTGAGGATGAGGAATCCTATCCCTGGTGGGGTGGTGGGTGAGGATGAGGAATCCTATCCCTGGTGGGGTGGTAGGTGAGGACAAGAGGAACCTATCCCTGGTGGGGTGGTAGGTGAGGATGAGGAATCCTATCCATGGTGGGGTGGTGGGTGAGGATGAGGAATCCTATCCCTGGTGGGGTGGTAGGTGAGGACAAGAGGAATCCTATCCCTGGTGAGGTGGTAGGTGAGGATGAGGAATCCTATCCCTGGTGGGGTGGTAGGTGAGGATGAGGAATCCTATCCCTGGTGGGGTGGTAGGTGAGGATGAGGAATCCTATCCCTGGTGGGGTGGTAGGTGAGGATGAGGAATCCTATCCCTGGTGAGGTGGTAGGTGAGGATGAGGAATCCTATCCCTGGTGGGGTGGTAGGTGAGGACAAGAGGAATCCTATCCCTGGTGAGGTGGTAGGTGAGGATGAGGAATCCTATCCCTGGTGGGGTGGTGGGTGAGGATGAGGAATCCTATCCCTGGTGGGGTGGTGGGTGAGGATGAGGAATCCTATCCCTGGTGAGGTGGTAGGTGAGGACAAGAGGAACCTATCCCTGGTGGGGTGGTAGGTGAGGACAAGAGGAATCCTATCCCTGGTGGGGTGGTAGGTGAGGATGAGGAATCCTATCCCTGGAGGGGTGGTAGGTGAGGATGAGGAATCCTATCCCTGGTGGGGTGGTGGGTGAGGACAAGAGGAATCCTATCCCTGGTGGGGTGGTAGGTGAGGATGAGGAATCCTATCCCTGGTGGGGTGGTAGGTGAGGATGAGGAATCCTATCCCTGGTGGGGTGGTGGGTGAGGACAAGAGGAATCCTATCCCTGGTGGGGTGGTAGGTGAGGATGAGGAATCCTATCCGTGGTGGGGTGGTAGGTGAGGATGAGGAATCCTATCCCTGGTGGGGTGGTGGGTGAGGACAAGAGGAACCTATCCCTGGTGGGGTGGTAGGTGAGGATGAGGAATCCTATCCCTGGTGGGGTGGTAGGTGAGGACAAGAGGAATCCTATCCCTGGTGAGGTGGTAGGTGAGGACAAGAGGAACCTATCCCTGGTGAGGTGGTAGATGAGGACAAGAGGAACCTATCCCTGGTGAGGTGGTAGGTGAGGATGAGGAATCCTATCCCTGGTGGGGTGGTAGGTGAGGACAAGAGGAATCCTATCCCTGGTGGGGTGGTGGGTGAGGATGAGGAATCCTATCCCTGGTGAGGTGGTAGGTGAGGATGAGGAATCCTATCCCTGGTGGGGTGGTAGGTGAGGACAAGAGGAACCTATCCCTGGTGGGGTGGTAGGTGAGGATGAGGAATCCTATCCCTGGTGGGGTGGTAGGTGAGGACAAGAGGAACCTACCCCTGGTGGGGTGGTAGGTGAGGACAAGAGGTACCTATCCCTGGTGGGGTGGTAGGTGAGGACAAGAGGAACCTATCCCTGGTGAGGTGGTGGGTGAGGATGAGGAATCCTATCCCTGGTGAGGTGGTAGGTGAGGATGAGGAACCCTATCCCTGGTGGGGTGGTAGGTGAGGATAAGGAATCCTATCCCTGGTGGGGTGGTAGGTGAGGACAAGAGAAACCTATCCCTGGTGAGGTGGTGGGTGAGGATGAGGAATCCTATCCCTGGTGGGGTGGTAGGTGAGGATGAGGAATCCTATCCCTGGTGAGGTGGTAGGTGAGGATGAGGAATCCTATCCCTGGTGAGGTGGTAGGTGAGGATGAGGAATCCTATCCCTGGTGGGGTGGTGGGTGAGGAAGAGGAATCCTATCCCTGGTGGGGTGGTAGGTGAGGACAAGAGGAACCTATCCCTGGTGGGGTGGTAGGTGAGGACAAGAGGAACCTATCCCTGGTGGGGTGGTAGGTGAGGATGAGGAATCCTATCCCTGGTGAGCTGGTAGGTGAGGACAAGAGGAACCTATCCCTGGTGAGGTGGTAGGTGAGGATGAGGAATCCTATCCCTGGTGGGGTGGTGGGTGAGGAAGAGGAATCCTATCCCTGGTGGGGTGGTAGGTGAGGACAAGAGGAACCTATCCCTGGTGGGGTGGTGGGTGAGGATGAGGAATCCTATCCCTGGTGGGGTGGTAGGTGAGGATGAGGAATCCTATCCCTGGTGGGGTGGTGGGTGAGGATGAGGAATCCTATCCCTGGTGGGGTGGTAGGTGAGGATGAGGAATCCTATCCCTGGTGGGGTGGTAGGTGAGGATGAGGAATCCTATCCCTGGTGGGGTGGTGGGTGAGGATGAGGAATCCTATCCCTGGTGGGGTGATAGGTGAGGACAAGAGGAATCCTATCCCTGGTGGGGTGGTAGGTGAGGATGAGGAATCCTATCCCTGGTGAGGTGGTAGGTGAGGACAAGAGGAACCCTATCCCTGGTGGGGTGGTAGGTGAGGACAAGAGGAACCCTATCCCTGGTGGGGTGGTAGGTGAGGACAAGAGGAACCCTATCCCTGTGGGTGAGGTGCTGTTAGGTGAGGTGACACTTCACGTTAATGTCTGGAACCATTCAGGCTAATTATCATCTAATGCCGAAGTGTGCCCCCCCCTTATGAGTTACCCCTTATTTCCTGTTCCTCTGCTCCCCCACTCCCCCTTAGTTGGGTCCACACCATTCAGCTTCATTGCTCCCACACAGAGCACACTCCCTCATGCAAGATCAAAGTTCAAAGGTTCTGTCAGAGAAACAAATACGATATACATCCTGAAAAGTTTTTTCTTTGCAAAACATCCATGAAAACAGAGAAGTTCCCCAAAGAATGAATGACAGTTAAACGTGAGAACCCCAAAGTCCCCCCCAAGTTACCCCCTCCCATTGCATAAGTGGCAGCGAGCCACGATCCCCCCTCCCCCCACCGGCAAAACAAGAAGTGACCCGCTATCGAGCAGAAGCGTGAGCTAGGCGATAGCAACGACACAGACCTGGCAGTCACCCCAAAGACTATCGCAACTCATCCAGCATTCAGCAACCCACGGGTTCTCTCTCTCCCTAATAAGGGAGAGGGAGGTGTCCCCCATTTTCACAGCGAGCGAGAGACATAACAGCCTGTTGGTTTACGATGTTAAAAAGTCTGTTTTGTTGCTTTTTTCCAGCTCTGTGCTCAAAGATTGCAAAAATCTCAGGTCTTCGGGCCCACGGCGAAAGGTTTCTGGCCTCCCCGATGACACGCGAGTCTCCTGCCGTGATGCTGAACCTCGATCCGCCCATCTCCAGAGCCCCGAGATATTAGGCTTCCCGATACGATCGAGACTCTCAGGCCAAACCCTGAGAACAGGTCCCATTCCTGCAAAGAACCGAAGTCAGCTTGTAACTCCAGGTCAGGGTCTTCAAAAGAACCCTGAAAGGGTAAAATAAAGATATTAAAGATGGAAATAGAGACGTTTTTGAAGATGCAAGCAAAGGAGTCGCCATTTGGCGCCATCTGAATTCCACCTCCATAAGTCTATTATCAAATCACTTACAGTATAAGTATGCTACCTTAAGATTCATTTTCTTGTGGCTATTGGGCTGCATCGCCATCTGGTATGGGGCAGGGGGTGGTGGTGGGCTACGTACAGGTTCAAAATAAGCTGCAGAGTTGTATACTTATTGAGGTCCAACTTGGGCACTCATCTCTAGTATCCAGGAAGGGCATCCACCATTAAGTACCCCCATCACCCAGGGCATGTCCCCTTCTCATTGTTACTGTCAGGAAGGAGGTGCAGAAGCCCGAAGGCACCTACTCTGTGATTCAAAAACAGCCGATTCCCCTCTACCATCTGATTTCTGAATGGGCATTGAACCCATGAACACTACCTCCCTACTTTTTTCATTTCTACTTTTGCTGACCATAATTTCACATTTTTTTTCTGTTATTACGCATTGCATCATAACGCTACCGCAAAAACAACAAATTCCACAACATGCTGGTGATATTAAACACAATTCTAACACTGAAATTGTAGAAATAAAAAGATAACATTAAAAACATGAGGTGTAAGGAGTTCATAGGTTGTGGAATCACTTCCCTGCTGAAGTTATCCACAATGGTTCAGGAGCCTGATGTTTGAAGGGTGAAAACTGTTCCTGAACCTGTTGATGTGGGGCCCAAGGCTCCTGTACCTCCTTCTCGATGGCAGTATGGAGGGGATTCTTGGTGATGGATGCTGCTTTCTTGTGACAGCACTCCTTGTAAATGTGCTCAGTGGTGGGAAGGGCTTTTCCCATTGTAGACTGGGCAGGTGGGTACCTCACACTGCCAAAGCGAGAGGTTGAAGATATCCATAAATCCATATCCTAGTCATTGGGTGCATTTAAGGCAGAGGCAGATAGGTTCTTGATTAGCCAGGGTATCAAAGGGTATGCGGAGAGGGCAGGGAAGTGGGGACGACTGGAAGAATTGGATCAGCCCATGATGGAACGGTGGAGCAGGCTCGATGGGCTGAATGGCCTACTTCTGTTCCTATATCTTATGGTCTTATGTAATACCATCGCACTCAGATGTACAAGGATTCTTCATTGCTATTGCCATAACAATTTTGTTTTACCATTCAGTGTTGTTAGCCCTGGGCTGAACTCCCGAACCTGGAGGACCAATGGACACTCTTAATCTGGCTTCTACCCTTTGATCTGTTTGGTATGGGTGACCCTACCAAAAGCCAAACCATAAAGCCCTGACTCCATCTAACATAGCTCTCCAGGTCATCGATGCACAAAAGCCTCCAAACCACGACAAGATTGTGGTCCTCTTGGAGGAGCTTCTTTATTCAGTCTCACCTTAATCTTCTGTACCCAGGAAAACAAAGTACTAGTCTCTCTAGTTATAACCCTTGTGGTTCTGATATCATTAAAGGTGCAGAGATTATTGGCCCATTCAATATCAGGAACCATTTTATAGGGTGGTTGCAAATTCTTAAGAAAAACTGTTTTACAAAGGATGGCAATGTGGCAACAGTGATCCTTGGTACAACATCTGTGTTTGACCTTACTTGCGTGCCTGTGCAGCCGGTGATTAGATTAGCTTTATTGATCACGGGTACATCAAAACACAGTGAAATGCATCATTAGTGTCAATGGCCAATGCAGTCCAAGCATTGTGCCAAAGGTTACCATGCTTTTAGCACCAACAAAGATTGCTCACCACTTACTAACCCTAACTTGTAGGTCTTTAGAACTCGGGAGAAAACCGAAGCACCCAGAGGAAGAAAATTTACAAACTCCTTCTCGACTGTGGTGGGAATCAAACCGCAATCAGTGATCGCTGGCACTGTAGAGAAGAGCACTAAAGCACCTTGAGCTACCATGCTACCCACAGAATTGTAGGTGAAGGATACCCTCCTTGGCAAGGTTGAAGAGGGAGACAGAGGTCTAGGATGGGCAACAATGGCAGGAAAAGGTCTCTTTGCCACGCTTTGATGACATCAGTCTGACGCACTCTCAACAACTTAGGGTTAGGTTCCTCCCCTCCCCCATCATATTTATGAATGGATCGTGAACCCATGAACATTATCTGACTTCTTGTTGTCTTTTTGCACTACTTATTTATTTTTTATATTTCTCATTCTAATTTATGGTAATTTTTATGTCTTGTACTGTACTGCTGCTGCAAAGCAGGAAACCACAACAGATGTTACTGTTAATAAATATGATTCTGATTGTTATATTCTAATCAAGTCTATTGATTCTGATGGGACTTGGCTTCTGATCGTGAAAGGAGGCTGGTATGGTCACATGCAGGGGATTTGGGCTGCCCTACATAATGACGACAAAAAATATATGTTTTGTTTTATAATCTCAGAGTGTTCCAGTTCTGAAGGAAAGTTTTCAAGTTGTAGTCACCATTGTACTGTGAGAAACATTAGGCACTACAAGATTCCACAAACAACGGTGTGGTAAGATAACAAGATCACTTACTACCATTTCCCTGGCTGCTGAATGGAAATCATAGTTAAATCCAGGAAGGAGTTCTGGAGAAACTCTTTGACTCAGTATACTTGGTTCAGTAGCCTTTGATACCCTGGTTAATCAAGAACCTATCTATCTCTGCCTTAAATACACCCAGTGACTTGGCCTCCACAGCCGCTCATGGCAACAAATTCCACAGATTTACCACCCTCTGACTAAAGTAATTTCTCTGCATTTCAGTTCTAAAAGGACATCCTTCGATCCTGAAGTCGTGCCCTCTTGTCCTAGAATCCCCTACCATGGGAAATAGCTTTACCATATCTAATCTGTTCAGGCCTGTTAACATTCAGAATGTTTCTATGAGATCCCCCCTCATTCTCCTGAACTCCAGGGAATACAGTCCAAGAGCTACCAGACGTTCCTCATACTGTAACCTTTTCATTCCTGGAGTATTCCTGGGACATGTGACTGACAGTAGTGAAAACCAAGAGGAAGATATTGACATGAATGTGAGATAATAGGAGCAAGAGGAGGCCATTCAGCCCCTCTGTCCTGTTCCACCATTCAATATGATCATGGCTGATCTATACTCTCCTCAACTTTTTTCTGTGCTAGTCCCCCAGAGCTTTCCTGATCCCTCAGTCAGGGAACTGAGAGCTCTGAATCTGCCACTGCTTTGAACACCTCTAATAAATCAGCTAACACAACCCTTCGGGGAAGAGAATACCACCCTCCCTATGTACCTCACTGTTTAATGAGCAGCACCTTGGAGGATTTGTCCAGGTCTCAACAAATCGATACAATCACAAAGACAGCAGGCCACAGGTTCAACTTCTTGGAGATTTGGTATGTCACTAAAGGCTCTTGTATTTCTATAGAAGTAGAGAGGGGAGCAGTCAGCCTGCTGTGGGAGCCTCCAATACACAGGATCTCAAGAGGTACTGACTTGGCCAGCTCCATCGCAGCTACAGCCCTCTCTACAACCGAGGATATCTTGAAGAAGCAATGCCTCCAGAAGATAGTGCATCCATTAAGGACCGTCACCACCCAGGATGTGCCACCTTCTTGTTACTACCATTGGGCAGGAGGTACAGGAACCTGAAGATGCACAGCCAACTATTCAAAAACAGCTTCTTCCCCTCCATCATCATATTTCTGTGTGCTCCCTGAATCCATGAACACAATCTCTTTTGCAATATTTATTTATTTTTTGTGTTAAGAGTAATTTTAATGTACTGCACTGCATTGCTACAGCAAAACAGCAGCAAATTTCAGTGTGAATAAACCTGATTCTGATTCTTCTATAATTACATCCCCTTGTCCAAGTCTCTCCCACTGAGAAGACAACACAAACCTATCCTGCCCCCAACTAAATGCGGCGATAATGCAGGACTGAGCAGCAGAACGTTCTCTTCCTGTTCCTGTCACCGCCAACCTGGTCTCTGCTGCACGAAGCGTAGCAGATGTTGTGCACACAATACTACACAGTCCAATAGTGTGTCTGGAGAAGTTACCAGTTGGCAATTGGATACACCTTGGGTTCCATTAATTGCAAAAAAGATAAGTATCAAGTACAGTTAGAGACTACAGATGGAGTTAAGCATTTCAGAATGAGCTGGCTTGGGACAGGTTTAATATAACAATTGCAATACTATGTAAACAGTAATTCTGTTAAAAGTGACCTTGTATCCTGTTCTTACCAACTCTGCATCCGTTCCAAAGTCATGCAGAAACAAATGGTGCACATATCTATTACAGCAATATTACATCATTTCCATCCCAAAACTATTCTCTCCCAATCACTGCCTATACTAATCCTTCCAACCCAATTATCATCTTTCATTCCTGGAACATCCTCTGACCCTCTCCAATGCCAGCACATCTGAGATGAGATGAAGGGTCCAAAACTGTTCACAATGCTCAAGGTGAGGCCTCCCCAGTGCCTTATAAAGCCTCAGCATCACATCCCTGCTCTTGTAGTCTAGACCTCTTGAAATGAATGCTAACGTGGCATTTACTTTCCTCACCACCGACTCAACCTGCAAGTTAGCCTTCAGGGTGTTCTGCACAAGGACTCCCAGATCCTTCTCCATCTCAGATTCCTGGATTTTCTCCCCGTTTAGAAAGTAGCCCACACATTTATTTCTACTACCAAAGTGCATAACCATGCATTTTTCAACATTGTATTTCATTTGCCACTTTCTTGCCCATTCTCCTAATCTGTCTCAGTCCTTCTGCATCCTACCTGCCCCTCCACCAATCTCTCCACATCTCCAGTGTCTCCTGTTTCCCTCCTCTCCCACCGCCCATACATTTCCTGGGACTTGATTTGAGGAGATTTGATAGAGATATACAAAATTATGAAGGGAATAAATAGGGTAAATGCAAGAAAACTTTTTCCGCTCAAGTTAGCTGAGACTAGAACTAGAGGTCATAGGTTAAGAAACATAGAAAACCTATAGCACAATACAGGGCCTTCAGCCCACAAAGTTGTGCCGAACATGTCCCTACTTCAGAAATCACTAGGCTTACCTATAGCCCTCTATTTTTCTAAGCTCCATGTACCTATCCAAAAGTCTCTTAAAAGACCCTATCGTATCCGCCTCCACCACCGTTGCCGGCAGCCCATTCCATGCACTCACCACTCTCTGTGTAAAAAACTTACCCTGGATATCTCCTCTGTACCTACTCCCCAGCACCTTAAACCTGTGTCCTCTTGTGGCAACCTGAAGTGGCCTGGGAAAAAGCCTCTGATTATCCACACAATCAATGCCTCTCATCATCTTATACACCTCTATCAGGTCACCTCATCCTCCATCACTCCAAGGAGAAAAGGCCGAGTTCACTCAACCCATTCTCATAAGGCATACTCCGCAATCCAGGCAACGTCCTTCTGAATCTCCTCTGCACCCTCTCTATGGCTTCCACATCCTTCTTGTAGTGAGGCAACCAGAACTGAGCACATTAAGGGTGAAAGGTGAAACATTTTAAGGGAACTTGGGAGGGAATGTTTTCACTCAGAAGGTGGTGTGAGTGTGGAATGAGCTGCAAATGGAAGTGGCAGATGTGGGTTTGATTTCAGAGAGAAATTTGAGTAAGTACATGGATGGAGAGCTATGATTTATACACATTCCACGGGGAGGACGTACAGAGACCCCTTACAGAACGGTGCTGGAATTGAACTCCAGAACGCCCCAATCACAGGACAATATCCAACACCGGGAGACCCAGAGGAAACCCACACATTCCATGGGGAGGACGTACAGAGACCCCTTACAGAACGGTGCTGGAGTTGAATTCTGGAACGCCCCAATCTGTAATAACGTCACTTTAACCGTGGTGCTGTAGTGCTCTATCATTCTATTCAATCTCTCTGCTCTCCCTCTTCCAATCCAGCATTTTGCCAACCTAGATTACAAACAGGTTTACACAGAGGTACCTTGTAATTAGTGAACTAACAGAATCCAGTCAGCTGTAGGGTAACAGTTGAAAGATGAGATGCTGCCTGTGGGAACACACAGTGACACAGGAGGTGGTGAGAAGTAAAGGAGGAGGATGCAGTAGGTGAAGGCAGAAAAAGGAGAACAAAGAATACAAGGTACAGAAGCTCAAAGTTTTACCCCTCCAGGTTCAAGTACGGTTACCACACAATCCCAATTGCTATCTCAGTTCAGCATCACCACGACCACTTTGTCCTAAAACGGACTGTCGTTGTTCTAAATCTGTTCTTTCTTGCAAAGAAATGCATAATTTATCTTCAACTTATAAACACAAGATTCTGCAGATGTTGGAAATCTTGAGCAGCACACACAAAATACTAGAGGAACTCAGCAAGTGGTATTGGGGGGCGGGGGGATAGATAATTGATGCTTTGGGACAAAACCCAAGATCAGGACAAATGCTGCTGATAGCAGG